>NC_139703.1:32081139-32101139 GCF_964188405.1 Protomyctophum parallelum | reverse complement strand
ATGAAGCCGCTTATAATAAACAGACATGGCAACACTCCAGCAGCCTCCCAGAGCCGCTCAAGTGTAAAATCAAACAGTGCTTTTTGCGTTTATGAGGTGGTCAGACCCACGTCTAATCGTTATGCGCTGAGTGTTTTTAGGTCAAGGGGCTTAATAGCAAATTGCGCAAAGCGAAAATAATTAACATATGGACACTCCCACAATGCTAAAATATTCAGGAACGCCGTATGCCATATGTGTGTGCGTTCAACACGGGCCGATATGCCTTTCATAATACGATTGTGCACAGAGCGAGGGCAATTTATGTATTACCCCATTGTAAAACGGATCTTCAAAATGGCACCCTGTGTATTTTACTGTGTGTGTGATCTGCATGGTACTTTAATTTGATGGTGTATGGGAGTGCTGAGGCCCCCCGTGAGGGGGGCCCCGTCCCACCATGAACCTTCACATACTGTTAACATATTCATCAAACGCAGCAGGGAGGGGAAATGGAGGAAAATGTTGATGGATATGCACCTCACAGGGAGCCTATAGAATGTAGTGCCTTTGTCATCACAATTCATTCCACATCATCACTCATCGTTTCATTCCACCATGTTTAGAGGAGCGTTGACGGGAGCAAGTTGTCAATAAGCGCTGTATCAGAAAATGACTCTTTGCATTTTGCAGTGGCGGATGTGGGAGGTCGGAATATTTAAACGTCAGAATAATGACATGGCGCCAGATTTAACAATCTGGCGACTCCCGCCAAAGCTGAAGAGGGGTGCTCAGCGCTGGCGGGCGGGTGGCGATGCGGTGGACGGCGGGCGTCCTTGCCCCCCCTGCCTCGGGGCTCCATGCAATTGTGTGGTCTGCATAGTGCAATAAACCGCCCCTGGCATTTTGACCCTGTGACCTTCCAGTTCCATTATGGATTTATTTGTTTATTTTTTTCCTATCTATCTACGATAGATAGATAGATAGATAGATAGATAGATAGATAGATAGATAGATAGATAGATAGATAGATAGATAGATAGATAGATAGATAGATAGATAGATAGATAGATGGATACAGACAGACAGACATGTACTGTAGACATGTGCTTGTGTGCGGACGGACAGACAGACAAACAGACAGACAGACGGACTAATTACATGGCAAAAACCTTTCATGCGGGTCAGCATATTCATTCATTCATTCATAGAACACAACTCAATAAGTAGCAGCTACTCTTCCTGGGGTCCATGACAAACAATACATAGAACACAACACAATAAAAAATAACACTGCACAATAAAAATAGGTGCAATCTTGAAAATACATTCATAATACAAAATAGAACATGAGGCAACTGGGGAAAACAATGTCTGCTGCCTTAAGTAATCAATTATACAGTTTTTAATATCACACCATGGGTTATCTACCTACGTTCTACCATCCATGTGGAAAATGTGTAGTTTTCCATCAATTAATGTCAATTTCAATTCTGGGATGGATGTGCATTGGAGACTGAAATATTTTACACTGCAGCCAATTATTTCAGACCTGTGCCCGTCGGCTTAGCCCTATAGACCTGTCCCCTTCGGCCACCGGCTTACTTGGGAACGATGCAACTTGGGAACCTAACTTCTGCAGGTCCTCCCACAGAAACCTTTAAACAGAGTAGATCTAATGTCCTGTGTTCTGGTGAATTTGGGGAGTTTGATACTTTTATCAGGCTTGCTTTAGCATTGGAAAATGATGGGTACAGTTTCAGGCATTAAAACGCCAAAAGTAGGTCTACAGAAATTGATTGTAGATCTGCTATTTTGTCATACAGCGAAGTAACTTTGTTGTATGACAAAGGGAGAAGATCTACGAGCTCACAATTTGTCACTTTGCAACACATTGCGATCATGTACATCTGCTATTTCTTTTTAAATGTGTGTTTGTTGTTTTTTTTCTTTTCTTTTGTTTTCTTTCTTCTTTTTACACATTTGATAAAACTTTAACATATTTACCAAACATAGGAATATACCTTATTGAAAGGATAAGCCCCTTGAGATGTCGCATCTCATTTTAGAGGGGGTCCTCAACACAGATACATTGTACAATATACAGTATAACCAATACATACAGACAGTACAAAACTAAACTAAACTAAACCTCTCCCAAAGATAGCCGCTCCCACCCCACTGTTTCAACCCTAAATAGCAGAGTTCATATGGAGAAAATAAAACCATGTTACTAAGCAAAAAACAACAAGCAATACCAGCATGCACATGTGATAATAATAAACAGCAGCACCGAACAAGCAGGGAACACATATGAAGTTACATTCAGATCAATCAGTATGTTATGTTTATAGAAAGGCAAAGACAACTGCCAAGAAAGTTCGTTAATTAAAAGCATGAGCACGGTGTTAGAAGGTGTATGAAGATTGATTCTTTAAATACATTGAGGGAAGTGATTGATCTGAAATTCTAAATGGACTTGGTAGGTCATTCCAATCAGGTGGAGCTTTAAATTTGAAGGCACGGCGCCCACTTTCCTTTTTTATCCTTGTGGGGACTGTAAAGTAGGGATGGTCCGTGTGTCTTAAATTATAGGGTGGTGTGTATGGGACAAGAAATTGTTTCAGATACTGTGGATAATTAAAGAAAATACATTTAAAAATAATTTGCAGCCGATGTGAGTGTCTTCGTGATTTAGGTGATAGCCAGTTTAGGGACTCGTACATGGGCATCTCAGTATGAATCTACATAGGTTATTATAGGTGACATTGAGGGGGTAGAGGTTTGTATCGGTGGTGTTCTGATATATGACATCCGGGAATGCCCAGGTTAATGTTGTCAACGTACATTTTTAAATTGTGATATTCTCAGACGGTCTACATCCTTATTTAATAAGAAATGTATACAGTGTTTAAAGTCCCTTTGTAATTCACCTGCAATCAAAACCATTTCAATGCTGATGCAAAGTGGCCTAGAAACTATTCAAGAGTACTACATGACATGTAGTTCACTTGAGCAAATGATTAAATCCATTAAGAGCTAAATGTTTAAATGGTTATAACAGAACCTGAAGGCACTCTAGCTCATTACTTATGTCACCTCTGCCAAGTCATATATTGAATTAATAGCTTTCTTTGTGCAGTTTATAATCTCTCATTGAGTTTGAAATGAAGATAGGACTGTGAGTGAGTACTCGGTTTCTTGACAGGTGTATGTGTATTGTGTATAGACTTTGTACACAAGTAAGACGCGCAAACGCGTGAAGCGAACGCAGCTCGTGTGTGTGTGGTTGTGTGTGTGTGTGCTACAGCTGCGCCCTGTGTGTGTGTGTGTGTGTGTGTGTGTGTGTGTGTGCGTGCGTGCCACAGCTGCGCCCTCTGGTGGCGGGCCGGTGGTGTAACAGCGTGACACCACACAGCGTGACACACACACACACACACAGACACTCAGCCCCTGCTGTCATAGTAAGTGGCTCACTGCGTTCGCAATAAGCATGTGCGTGCGTGCGTGAGCGTGCGTGTGTGCGTGCGTGCACCATGTGTGGTGGCGAGGGGTGGGGGGCAGACTTCTAACTTGTTGCTAGTCACAGGAAAGTAATATTTAACTTTGTATGCTGTATCAATGGCATATCCATCCTCCATGTGAAGAAGGATACACACAAAAGGTCATAATTCCAGGCTTGGCTAAATGAAAAAATCAATTTTACCCAGTGGTAGAAATAGGCCCATCATTTGTTATTACCTAAAGTGATTCCTGTGCGATATTCCAAAGATCATGAGAGTGGTCATTTGTCTCCTCAAAAGTGAGCCTGACCTTGAGAAGGCAGCTCCTGGTGGAAGTGACAGTGCATGCTCATTGCTTACACCGCTGTTGTAACATCTCTGAAAACTCATGAAACTATAATGTTGCGGTCGTAAATGTCCTCCAGTGGGTTGAAACTGTTCACAGTGGATGATTGTCAGGCTTCACACTCACCTTTACAAGTGACAAGATCCTCAGACAACCCCTGGTGCGCGTTTTAAACATCATATCACGTAATCCTGCAGAAATCCTTTGTTTTAACCTCTGTGAGGCACAAGGATATGATTTAAAGGATACCCTTCATGAGCCAGCAAGAGGCGTGGTATTTATAACCCCAGAAACTGAGATGAGCTCTAAGGTGTGGAGGGACTAATTACCTTCTCATCCCATAAAACCGGGCTTCGCTTCAATAATGGATGCCCAACTTTAATTAAGTGCTGTGTATATTTAGCCGCTCGTTTATAAACGGGTGGGATTAATGGCATACTAGCCAAGCCGAAACACAGCAACGCCTGCAGACACAGCAGTTTGGTATAGTGTAGTGTGTAGGGTTTATGAGGTGGTGTCTGCATGTGTGTGAAGTGGGTTTGTTTGGGTGGTGTCATGTGATTGATTGCTATAGGAGCGCCTGTTCCCTCTGTATCCTATACTTGTCAGGAGCGTATTAGAGCACCTCTCGACCAGACTCAACACGCTGAAGGACTCAGACACAATGGCCTACTAATCACTTCTCTCCCAATTTAGATTCATCAGACGTGTTTTGAAGTGCACATCATTGCCTGACATTACGACGAAGGGCACCGTTTATAACAGTAATGAAATATTATTCACCATTCTCATTTAGCCTCTTTGTGTCTCCTTCCTGTTCATCAAGCCACATGCCCGGTACGTCATTGGCTGCTCAGTCTCTTAAAGCCTTTGTAGAAGTTCCCATTTGTGTTTGTCTGTTTATCCTGTGTCTATCCTGCACTACTGCAGACAGCTTCTTTTGTAGTGATGCAGTAGGCCTTTATTGCAGAACCAAATTAGTAGCCTATATCAGGAAAGTTATCTCTTACAAGTAATTAGCATATCATTGTTATAACTTAATCCCCTTGGGATAAACAAGAGTCATATTTTTAGAATTGACCCAAATTGACCCATATTTGCATTCACCCCATTTTCTAGACCTATCAGCATCATATTTATTCAGCACACAGCCAGCAGTCCAAAGACCTCTATTCTCAAATATTTGTACTCTGCTTGTGTAGCAATAACATCAAGACATTGCAACACTTACTTTCTCATGCAAAGGACTCACAAAGCAACTGTGTAAAGCTAAACCCCAAACATATTTCAAATATTTTGTGTGAAGCTAACCCCCCGATTTATTTCAAATAGTTTGCCTATTTTGTTGAATGTTCGCCTGTCATAACCTGTGTCAATTATATTGTTAAATGATGCTTTGAAATAGAAGCTCACTAGTATTTGTGCACTTGTGTTTCCACATCGTATGTATTTCTAGGGCTGCAGCAGAGATGGAAGCCCTAGCCCCAATTATCTTAGTGCACAATACAGTGAACCTTGACCTTGATGACATGCCCACAATAGGGCATGTGGTTCAAACTCAGGAATTTATTTTGCAAGTGCAGCAGTTCAGCAAGCATGACGCAAGGTGTTCCTTCTACAATGATGGCAGCATCTGTAGAATAACCCTGTGTAGAAATGATCAATGGAAAAGCCCACCACCAGCCTCTGTATTATTTTCTGACAAAGCAGTTGCATCACTGCTTGCCCATACATGGGATAGGTTTCACCATATACGGTAATACCGTAATGTATTCTCTGTCGTACGACGATGTCACATGCCAAAAACAGCCAATCTATACAGTATATTGTAGACAATCATAGATGACTTACATCACAGGCTGAACACACATCAAAGTCTGAGATCCACATGACTCAATGTTTTAGAATTACCAGTACATTGTCTTTTCTGAAATCATTCACCACCACTATAGTTTTGACCGAGCAGCACAGATTATAGAGGCCCGTAGTGCACACTGGCATGCACTACGTTCATTGAAAAGAAAAAAGAACCAGATTTATTCAACGATAAGATTAATTATTTAACAGTTGTCTTTGAGCTAAACCCTCGGGTAATGACTGAGGGAAAAATAAACAACCCATTGAGTTCCTCCAGGATTTCTCTCTCCAACATTGAACTGACAGTTTGCATCACTTAGCTTACAGCCTTACACTAAAAAGAAAACTAATGTGGTGTCTGTTCATTGACATAAAAATGTTATAGACTTTGTTTTGAGTGCCTGAGGTCACGACATGGGCACTATAACAGCATTTTAGCGCACTGAACAGAAATAGCGCACTGAGTGCACTGTGCAATGCAAACTAATAGGCGAGTGCGCTCCCGGTGCGCATTTCCGAACGCACCTATAGCAATTGTTGAAGTTGAATTGAAAAAATGAAGTCTCAATGAGCCAATGAATAGCCTTTTGTGTAATATAGAGAGTAGAGACTACAATACCCAGAATACCTCAGCATGTCTCACAAGGTCCCTGGTTTGACCTTTGAATTAGGTTTGATTGAAATTATTGATTAATGCATGTGCATTGTGCACTTTTTAAAAATAACGTGAAATTAATGTATCTGTAATGTAGTTGCCAATTAGCAACAACTGGGATATGTCATGACCTTGCAAACATAAGAGTGAGACTGTTCTCTCACCCAGACTTTACGAAGGATCTGATAATAAAATAACATACTTTTCCCTATTCCATATAACCAATGGAAGCCTCGGGGAAATACATTGTTCGAAGATATGTATTGAGTAGATCCTGAAAATATATGTAGATATCCTGCAACAAAACAAACTTGCTTCCAGTGTGCTTCCACTGTGCTATATCGGGACATGGATTAACATTGTTTCCAAATCTGCCGCTTCACTTGAAATCGGACCGTGGGCATGAAGTGGCCATCAGCAAAAAGCATTAATAATGCTTGTGCACCACTGTGGAAATGAAGCTATTGTAATAGAGAGGTAGTTGGACCCCATAAGCCATCATTACAGCTTTAGTTTCCCACAGCGGCAACTCTGTATTGTATTTTCTGTTAAGAATGTCTCCATACAGAATACTATGAATATTAGTAACATAAGCCAAAAACGATAAATAGCTATTCTAAGTACACCATACATTTTGTCTCTCCACACTTAATCCACTTAGAGGCAAGGGACCCCGCAGGCACATTAATGGTGCACTTGACTTCTCATTTTATGTGTAAAGATGTCCTGAGTAGATCCCGCTGTGTTCCTCCACCATATGGCACTATTGTTAAAGACACAAATTAGGGCTGCTCTGTGTACTGTATAAGCTGCCACATACCATTTTGCTCTGCGTGAGACCAAGGGCTGTTTATTGAACCCTGTAGGACACAGCTTCCTCAAACTGTCCTCTGTTAATCTTATAGGAAGAGCCGATAAGGCCCAAATATACAATATTCAGTCATGGCAGAGTAAAATTGAGGACAATCTACATCTTGCAGTACAGTATGAACGGTACTGTATAGGCCTATACAGTTCAGAGGGAACCAAAGTGTCCTATTGGTTCAGATTGTTGAGCCAGGTCAAGGTTGGAAGTACAGTGAGTTCTGTCATACCAAGACATTATTTTCAGAAAATTGCAAAAAAAAAGTTACTCCCTTAGAAATAAATTCTGAAACAGAGACCATGTGTTTTCAAGCAGTTCCCCAAAGACTTTTAAAGCACCACTTTAGAATAACCTTGTTGTGTCTTTCATGTTTCAACCCTTTTACTATCCTCTCCTTAATCCTGAGATGTGCAAGTCTGATAAGGAAGCACAGCACTTCCCTCAGCGTCTCCCTGTGTGCCATTTAGTGAGGGCGTCACTCTTCATGGCATTGGTCTCTCTCACACGTCACGAGACTGTGCTCTGCTCCCCACCAAGGCCCCTCCTTTTACACCTGGGTGACGACATTGTCTGGTTGAAACTAACAAAGGTCGAACAAAGGTTGAAAGATCAGTTCTTGCAAAAGTGGCAAAGTGAACTTAATGGTATGACATCATGTGACATTTACGTCGAATACAAACAAGAGTTTAAGTTAGAAAAATACCTTTTATGTGAAAACCATATAAGTACAGACAGGACATTTGTAACTCTAGGTTGAATAACATAATAAGATCCCAAAGGTCATGGCAGATATAAAGGGCTGGAAAGAATCCAGAGGCTATACAATCTACTGTATGTAATGATAACCGAGTTCTCTCTTACTACAGTAACTGTAGGTTGTCCTCAGAGTCGGAGATGAGTATCACGTTATGCTGGAATGTAAGAATACATGGCCTGGGTTCCAGCCTTATTTGCTGCGTTCTGTGAATTTGTATTGTCACTCCGCTGACATTTATTTATTATTTTATAACCCACCGTCTACGTTTAAATGTATTTTATTACAAAAATCTGACAAACCAAAAGTTTCCCTTCATTGTCAATGGCGTTTTTTAAAACAAACATTGAACTAAAAACAAACATTAAACCTGTATATTGACAATGAGGGGAAATGTACGTCCTTTTGTCCCTAAAACAAACATTAAATGCCATTGACAATAAAGAGGGTTTGTTTTGTCTGATAATTACGCCATAAAATATGTATATATAGCGCCCCTCACTTCACACAGGTGTGATTCTTCCTTAATATCACCCTGCATGATAACACATTTTACTCACATACAATATCTCTAAAAAATTATTTCCCTATGTATTTATTTGGACTGTAATGTGGGAATTGTTGTTCTTCTTCCATTAGTATCTCACCATGAATTAGCCAGAAAGTAAAAAAAACAAAGACAGACAGACAGAGGTCAGGGGCACACCGTAGTGCACAGCCGCGGACAGACGAAGCTGACGCCGGCTTTTTAGACAGCTGGTGGATGGAAAAGAAGCTCCACCCCAGCGGCTGACTGACGCGGAGGAGAGTGTTTCCGGGAATCTGTCCGTCTGTCCGAATCTGTCCGTCTGTCCGTCACGTCAGTGGCCGGAATGACGTCAGGCTTCAGCTTCGTCTATCCACGGCTGTGCGCTAAGGTGTGCCCCGGCCCAGACAAGACATTTTAAAATTCACCACCAGGCAGAGGTAGGCAGAGGTAGACAGATCCCTAGCCTGTAATGTCCCATGAACCCTTTTCAAGGACCCAATAAATGAGTGGATTTATTTTTAGTCCTGCACGATCATGACTACTGTTTTGGCTTCAGGGAAAGACCTATATATAGGCTATTCTTTTGACATTTATAGCCCCTTGGCTTGTCTTTCATTTTATTTAAGTTACGATATACAGGATGCTGATGCCCTGTGTGCAGCTTTCTGTGCATGCCCTCGTTCTGAAAGAATATATACCTATTCAAAGATTTGTGCCGCATTTTTACGATTTTTCAAAAATAGTTCATAGCTCGCCACTCGGTGGCGCGCTATGAGCTTGTAGATCTGCTATTTTTCAATAGCTAAAGTATAACAGAATGCTTGAAACACCAAAAGGGGTTCCCGCCCAAAATGGGTTAATGCATACAACCTTAACTAGACTGTAGTTGGTAGTTGGTACTGAATTCTCCGCATAGCCTTGTGGTTGATGACGTTGTCTGTTTGTTGGGGTTTTGAACACATTTTAGATGCCATATCTAGACCTCAATGCACTGTGAATGTTGTGAATTCCTATTAATTTGCTTTGTGCTCCCAGGGAGTGGTAGGTAGTGCTGTATGTCAAATTATGTTAGCCATTATTCCTTGTGAAATTATTATAATGTCAGAATAGCTCGCGGATGTTTCATTCAACTGTGGTCTGACTAGGACTTTTCTCTATTCACTTAATGTTCTGGAATGCTGTATTGTTATAAGGGCACCCTTGTAACATTATATATTCATGGCTTTTTTAAATCCTCAACCGGTGTTAGTGAGTTTCCCCTCCCTCATTGAACACATGCAGATACCAAGAGGCTGTAAATGTCATTTGGTTTGGCTGACCACAGTCTGAGGACAAAAAGTAGCAGATTTCCACTACTGAGTACCTTTCACAGTGGTCTCAGCTCAGCTCTCTGAGAATTGACACTCATCCCCCATTGTGGCACAAAAGGTGGCAAGAACAGGCGATATATTTGCAGGGATAGAAGAAATACAGGTTCAGGAGCTCCTGAAAGCAGCCCATGGGCACGCATCAAAATGGATTACTTGCCAGCGTGGCCATTCTTCGAAACTTGAATACAAATCAGGGGAAGAGAGGAATGAAATAGGACATTCATGGCCACATTGGAGCCCCCCCCCCCCCTCTTCCACTGGAATCCATCAACTTACTGGTGTGTTAAGCTATCCTGCTTTAATTGCCTAAATGGAAAATACATGAAGAGATACTGAACTGCCTGTCTGCAGTGGCACATCGAGGAGAGATTTGTAATGACCTCTCCTGGGGAAAGCAACAGTTGCTTTTAGATGTCACAGGTATTAATCTCTGTCGGCTATGGGGACCAAAGCTGTTACTGTATGGAACTGTGTCAAACCTACAGTATACTATCCAGCCTACAGTATAATACTGTAGGGGCACCAAAGTAGTTTATTAAGGGAAACATTGTTGCCAAGATGTATAGCAAAATGGTTTAAAGGGCACGTTGATTTCTGGTTTTGAAGCCAATGCATGGCTTTTGAAGATTATTCCGCTAAATATGACGTAAATTAAACATCAAAACATTAAACGCCATTGATATTGAAGGGAAAACATACGTCATATGTAAACGATCACATGTTGATGGGAGTGCTTGGCCAATAAGGGACCACCTTATGTACCTTATGTAGCAATGCCAATTGGCCGCTAACATAAATTGATGTACGGTGACAAGAGCGCCCGTCATTTCACACAGGTGTGATTTTTTGGTTTATGATCACTCAGAGTTCTTCCAAAATTCTCAATCTACCATCTGGGGAAAGCAAAAATGGCTGATAAAACAAATTAAAGTATAATTTCAAGTTAGCAGATAGCATATTTGTTACATCTCATACAGTATGTGTACACAAGAGTAAAAGTATTTGATTTCAGTTCCTCAACTTTATTGCATCAATAACGATGAAATGTCTCCTGTCTATTATTAGCGCTGCTACAGTGTCTGAGGAAACCAGAACAAAAGAATATTACTATTCTGTACTCATACACAAGATGTAACAATAAAGAAACCTTGAACCTTGAACCTTGAGAAATAATCAAGAACAACACCAAGTAAGAAATATGTATACATTAATCATGTAGCACTTCGAGGGGCTTTGAAGGTGCTACTGTATATGTGCACAGTATATAAGGATCCCCCTCTCTCTCTCTTGTGCTGTGTGCATACAATTATGCACAAAACAAGTATATACGTGCTTTATGCAAATGCTGAGGTTAACCCACTGCAGTGCTTTGCGAGTTTGCGGTTGAGTGCAGTGCAGTGCAGTCCTCGTGATTCAACCAGCCAGGATGCTCTCAGTGGTGCCTCTGTAGGCCTGCAGGATCTTGGGCCCCATGCAGAACCTCTTCTGACCCCTTAGGTAAAACGAAAAGAGGCATTGCTGTGCCTTCTTCACCACATGGCCATGTATGTAGAGGTCCTCAGTGAACTGAATACATAGGCGCTAGAAGTCACTCACCTGTCCACTCCAACGCCATCAATGTAGATGTGTTCTCTTTTTGGCCTTCACGCTAAGTTTGTTCTTATCAACAATGAGAGACAGATTTTGACAAAGTCCAGGATCCAGGATCAACATTTAAAACTAAGCAGATGAACTGAGTGAAAAAATAGACATTTTAATTATTTAACTCAAGAAGACATAAACAATGAATAGAACTAATATAAAATCGGCAAAAATGTATTTAGTAGTAGTATTAGTAGTCTTCCGTTGGTGCGCCTTTGTTAACATTCCTAATGACAACTCTACATGTTGTAATGTGGGTTGCTGACAGACAGTTGTCTGTCTGTCTGTCTGTCTGTCTGTCTGTCAAATTACTTATAGGCTCTCCCCGAGTTTGCATTGTAAAAGTCTTACCTGTAGCACTGGGACAGGCACAAATGACATAATTATTAAAGGTGGTTGTCTCACAGTCCCTTTCTATTCTATTCCTTGAAAATGGATGATCTGAGATGCTCCTATATTACCTGAACACAGACAACACTCTGGACAACCTCGCATTTCCAGGAGGTTGACGTCATTGCACGGCTCGTAAATCACGTGACAGAACATGGCATACTATTATCCTCTTGAAAGCCAACATGTTTATGAGGTGTTGAAATGAAGAAGCACTGCAGGGGCAGACACTGCCATCTAAATCAAATTAGGCCGTAATGGAAAGTAGGTGCCGAGGTATCTGCAACCTCAAATGTGTCAAAGTCAATATGTTTGTCAGATTGCCCCTGAACAGAGTAAGTCTGCTCCATAAATGATTCCTTGTTCCCTGTAATGAAGACTCTTTCAGCTGGTTCTTGCTCGCTGGCTGTGACTTTGTCCGAGAGCCTATTCCCACTTGTTCTAACCTATTGTGACTGAATGACTGTGGAATGGAAACAGGCTCACAACCCAACTTACAATTATAGGTGGGCTATTTCTGTCAAAAACAAGACTGTTTCTGCTCTACTGATCTGAAGACAAATACACGTCCTACTTTTTTTTTTTACTCATTCACACTGATGTGTTGTTTTTCTTTTTTTCCCCCTCACACACTCCAAAATCAGTCAGGGAAAAACAATCAAAGACATTCTTAGTAATATTTGGGCTTAAGTCGATTTTGTCATGTGCCTTGAATCAGTCATATTGTTCTGATGTGTAATTATTTTGAATATTTACATTGATTGATTAAGTTTACACTCCCTTGAACTTCTATGTACTGTATGCCATGTGATATTTCCACTGCAACACGAGAGAAAGAAAAAAAAGAAAGAGACCACTTAATTTCCCTACATTTATGGAAAATTGTATCCACTTTGGGCTTACAAAAATGCACTCCCTCTCTTCACAAAATGGCAATGAGAATTAAAAGATCAAAAAGTCCAATATTCGTTTGATTCTAATGAGCATGTTTCCGCCTGTGCCGTCAGGGGACTGGCCATTGGGGAAAGTGTTGATACTTCAATCCAAGTCATTTTTGCAAATCAGTATTCTAAAAACACTTAATTTGCCTGTGTGTGTCACATACCATAGGATAATCTGATCTTGATAGAAGGAATGCATGCGTGTGTAACTCTTTACAGGTGACAGAGTTTAGGGAAAGTTCTGCTCTCTCAGCACTGAGTTGAATTGCAAATTAGCCATCACAGTATTACCAAAACACTTACATTTGCACTCACGTATACGCTCTAAAAACCGTGAATGGGCTTGCCTATGCACTTCTGAGTAGATAATGGTGACATCAGCTTTGCAAAGTGTTTTACAGTACCTGTATGCATGCCACAAAAACGGAGCTGTCCAAACTGCCCCTGTCTACTATGGAGGGGCATGTACTGTGCAAATAGAATAGCCATTCTGACCAGGAAGATCCACAGTGTTTTGAATTTCATAAGAATTTAATCATTCTATTGTATAACAATCATCAGCAACAGCATCATTTTGTTGAAAGCAAACTTGAGAACAATCAACCCACCCAGGGTGGATGTAACACCCACTAGCAACTTGACATAATGTCTTATAGCTGCGCCAAAGGCTTCACTAATGGGGTGCCATGTTCTGCAAATTTCTATCCATAATGACAACAGTTCATCAAAGGGAATTAAATTATCCCTGTGTATGGGCTCATAGGGAGACTGGACAGCGATATCAACTGGAGAGGTGTGATTTTCATGTTCCATTAGTAATTTATGCGCCAAAAAGATGATGATGGAAATTATTCCTTTGATGTGTAATTCCCACTGCGAAACGGCCCCAGCACATACAGTAGGATAGTCAAGCCTCGCTGCTCATGAGTCCATAGCTACAGTCAGCAAATGGAGGAGTTGTGTCTGTAATGAGTGACAAATGGATCCATTTAGAGAACGCACATGCCACACACACACACACTACAGTGACTACAGTATTGCGACATGCTAAATGTTACTCCACACATTCCCATATGCACACAGGCGTACATACTCAAACATGTACGCACGTTGTTGAGTATGCTGCAGCATGATACATTCTACACACACACACACACACACACACACACACACACACACACACACATACACACACGCACACACACACACACACACACACTATAAAACACCCACAGGCGGTCATGCACGCACATAAAACACACGTGCACACAACATAAACTCCATATCCTCCAGGGGTAGGCGGTGCAATTTCCAGGGTGAATGAGAGCAATCTGGTCATCCTAATTACAGCATGCTGCAGGAGAAACGGGTATGGGGACTCGAGGAACACACACTAATCAAAAACTCTGACAGGAGAGTGCCGGAATGAGCTGTCGCTCTACATGTGCAGTTAATACGAAGCCATGAAATTGCAAATCCATGACCCTTGAATTCATCGTGCTGCCATTCATCTAACGACCAGTGTACTGTCTCTGTTCATGCCACAGTCAGTAGAACATGTTAGTGGAGTGCTCTTCACCCAGTGGAAATATTAGGGGCTGTATCATTATGCCAAGAACTTTCAGCTGAAGATGTAGTACAGCATGTCAAAATGTCTCCACTCGCCTTCAGCAACGGCCACAATGCATAAATCAACGTATCTAGACCAATTCATTGTACAATGCATCATGTTTTTATGTGCCCGTCTCCCAACTGGTTTACTACATATCATGGTATATGACTGGGAACTTACATATCATTTTATTACCGCTGTAAAATCCTGAGTGTTCATTTAACTGAGAGAGTATACAAATGTATTTGTACACTCTCTGAGTTACAAAATGATAAATGATCATTTTCCTGTTTATTGTTAGGGTTAGGGCGAGCTGAAAATGAATCTCTGAATCTATTGGCTTGTGTAGCAATAAAGCCTCTCCCTCATCATTTTGTTTCCTAATTTGTTTGTCGCTCTCAGAGCCTCTCATCATGACTTTACTATATTAACATGATGAAATTCATAACTAGTTTAGCAACGAAAAGCATTCTTAAAACAAAAGTGCTCCATGTCTGGAGGCAACAGTTTCAGATTTAATTAAGGTTATTTGGCAATGTGCTGAGTGTGAAATATCCAATGTAGAAAATGGGATTTGAATGAAGGAGGTGGCACGGGTTGATTTTATGACTAATTCTCTGAAATGCCATGCTCAAATGGCAAATGTGGAAAAGAACAATATTCTCTGGTTGTGAAATAGATTTAGAATAGAATCCAGATAAACACATGCGCTATAGTCTGCACAATGTGTGCATGTTTCACTCTAATCTTAAATATTAGGTGACGTATCCATCCTTGAATGGATAGTTTAGTTTGACTGCGGTTTTGTAAAATTAGCATCTCTGTGATCCTTGACACTAAACGTGAGTGATGAGGGGTTGAAGTTCACTTTGCAGCCATTTTTGATTTATGTAGAACCCGTCTTTAAGAGTAGCACAGTTTAACACATTTCAGCAGTTCAAATGACTTATTGTGAAAACGGCTGATGCCAGTGGGCATGGTGGAATTATTTATTTTATTATCGATTAGTCCTCACTGTTGACAGCAACAGTTCATTCTGCTGTCCAGTGTTCCTGCCAAGCGATTCTCCATCGCTTGGAAGGACAAGACTGACTTTGAGAGTTTATTTACTCAGGGAAAGTTGACAGGACTGGGCACAATGCTCTTTCACTGCAATGCCCTGCTTAACGCAGATACAGACAAGCCTGATGTATACTTTGTTGTACCATCCATGTCATGTACTTCTGACACGTTGTGAGCTTAGATCAGCTGTTTTTGGTGTGACATACATCAGGCTGTAACACTGTATACATGCTCGCACGTACTTAATGCTATTGTACCTAGTGAAAATATATGTCATACTGTGGGTGATAATTGAAAACGTTGGCTGCTTTTTCTATTAAATTGCAAATGTAAAATGTCACCATGAAGGAAATCATGAATTTTATTTCCATGCTAATGGGGCATTTACATGTGCATCATTTAGTGATTTAGTGACATGAATTCAGCCGTCTGTCTGTCTGTCTGTCTGTCTGTCTGTCTGTCTGTCTGTCTGTCTGTCTGTCTGTCTGTCTGTCTGTCTGTCTGTCTGTCTGTCTGTCTGTCTGTCTGTCTGTCTGTCTGTCTGTCTGTCTGTCTGTCTGTCTGTCTGTCTGTCTGTCTGTCTGTCTGTCTGTCTGTCTGTCTGTCTGTATCTATCTATCTACTTTGTTTGTTATTTGTTTGTTGACAAATTTGAGTGATAGTCAAATTATCATTGTGTTTTACTTTGGAACTATGAATTGGCACATATATTATAAAGACTTACAAAGGGACAGGACTAAAGCTGATCACCCTGCATACTGGCAGACTTTCGACAAATGGCGTTCACTGTTGAACGTCATTTGTTGAATATCTGGCATCATTTGAGAACATCTTTCTGCTGTTGCACGATGGCATATCCATGAACACACTGTAAATATCTTCTATTTACTTTGACTTCAGATTCCAATCATGGTACTGTCCAATATAATCAAGTTCTGAATGAGGCAAACAAAGACAGATAAGATAAACAAAACAGTTGCATGATGAGATACGGGAGAGAACAGAATAGCACATATTTGGACCAACAGGCTAAGCTGTGTCCTGTGAGAAATTAGAATGGTGTGTGGTCTGGGAATGTTGTCTTTTTCAAGGCACAGGTGTGATTATCCATCACAGAAGCACTCAGGATTTGCTGCGAACGCCAGGTAAATATTGATTGCCGCAGCATAGTAATGAACTGGAGAGAATATGCAGGTGCACTGAGTACAACTCTACCAGCTCAGTGGCCTTGTGGTTAGAGTGTCCGCCCTGAGACTGGGAGGTCTGGGGTAAGTCCCTGCGACATACTAGCGTCATGTCCAGGGGTGTACTTGTACATCAAGCTGCCTCACGCTACAGGAGATAGGCTCCGGCCCCATGGCTCGGCAAGGCTACTTACTTTATGAATTACTTTTTTAATTACTGAGTACAACAACTTATTTCAGTGGGCATTACAGAGTACACCCATATACATCCTACAGTAGGTATTTAGCTGACACTTTGAACCAGTGATTGTAAGCCGGTGCAGTGTCAAGTCAATTCAAACTTATTTATATAGCACATTTAAAAACAACAGCAGCTTTCCAAAAGAGCAACATATAGACCTTAGTCTATTCACAAAACAATAATAAAGGCATAGAACGCTGTAAGAAAATCGAAAGATTGCTCAATAACACTCTATTAATCAATCAAATTAAACTGTATTTAAACTGTAGAAAGGGAGTCTACCAACGCGCCTCAAGCCTGAAACGGCTGATCCGGTGCTTCACAGGTGCAGGGACATCAAAGTTGCATAAGGAGAAGAGACTGGAGCAGCACGGACAATTTGAGCCTTTTATTTAGGTGCTGAGCATACAAAAAGAGAGACTAACGTTTCGACCTTGCGGCCTTCATCAGAGTCATCAAGACTCTGATGAAGGCCGCAAGGTCGAAACGTTAGTCTCTCTTTTTGTATGCTCAGCACCTAAATAAAAGGCTCAAATTGTCCGTGCTGCTCCAGTCTCTTCTCTGTATTTAAACTGTATTTAATGCCAAGTCACAGGTTGTTTTCAAGACACTTTTCATAAATAGACAAATCCACGGAGGGGTGCCCTGGGCACAGCCATTACTGAGGTGTACCATTAAGTGCAACTTTACACCTGCAGTCTGCAGGGCACTGCTCCATGGATTCGTCTATAGCAGGTCAGACTATACATTTACAGAGACTACAACAATTCCCCCATTAGCAAGCACTGAGTGACAGCTGCGACGTCTCTGATTCGTGCAGCTGCGCCTTTGTTACCAGGGATAGATCAACACATGATTCCAATTTGGGGTTGATTGGATGTTGCATTCATGCATTTTTGGAATTGGAATGGAATATGTAAAATCTGACTGATACAGGTTTATTACATAATATGTACGGAGAGTGTGAGGTTTGGACAAAATCTCTCCGAGTAGCAAAAAGTGTGTTTTGAAGAAATCACAAAATGATCAGTCGGTCGTACGGTTCTCAATATATGTAAAACACAGACACATGTACACATGGACAGGGATTTTGGCAATTTATAGTAGTCTAATTTGCACTAACTATATTAGTTCATGATGATGAGAACAACATTGCTAGGATATCAGCTACATGCAGTACCACATCACTGCTACGTCAGAATTTTGTCCTTTTGTCCTAACAATTCTGTTTAGTGTGATATAACACATTTGCTAGGAAACTTTGATAAAACCATGGCATGTGTCGTGGCCCTTGCATCCAACCTCAGATGGATAGGCCTATCCCCTGGCATCCAACCTCAGATGGATAGGCCTATCCCCTGGCATCCAACCTCAGATGGATAGGCCTATCCCCTGGCATCCAACCTCAGATGGATAGGCCTATCCCCTGGCAGGGACGAATGCCATTGATAAACATTGCTCATGACACACCGTCAACTGCATATAGTCCCATGCTCGCTAACAAGGACCCATCAATGCATCATTGGGGACACAATTCACATTTGATGAACCTCTTTCCTCCTTTTATGTGTAAATGTGATCACTTCAAAGTTAAACATCACCTTTCATCCCTGATGAAAGGATGAATGCGTAATACGTACATACTGAACTTTTGTTGCTATACTTTCTTTTTCCTCTTTGTCTGTACAGTACATGTAAGGTATAATAAACAATGATTTGTTGATGAAAAATGAGGCATGATAGAGGCAAATTCTTGATTATTTGTTATTTTGTCTGAAATGTTGGTTGTCTGAAACTGCTTGTGTTTATATTCGGAAGCCTCGGTTATGTCCATAAATCAGTTGTGAGAGGCAACTGTGTGTGTGTGTGTGTGTGTGTGTGTGTGTGTGTGTGTGTGTGTGTGTGTGTGTGTGTGTGTGTGTGTGTGTGTGTGTGTGTGTGTGTGTGTGTGTGTGTGTGTGTGTGTGTGTGTGTGTGTGTGTGTGTGTGTGTGTGTTTATTATAGGCCATCTTAGTCACCAGTTTTACAAACATTTTTTATGCTAACTACAGTACTCCGCTTAAATATTCAAGGAACTCAGGTTAGGAGAATCATAATGTGGGATTCTGTTGCAGATCAAATTTTCCTGTCTTAAGATGAGTGATGGCATCTCAGCCAAGTTGTATGTCATCATCATGCAGTATAGCTGTCAAATAACCTGCAATAGCTGTCAAATTGTGTACCGGGTGTACTGTGTATGGAGCTCAAGTGAATAAAATAGCTTATACAATCAATACGCTGATTTATTAGTTGGAGAAAGAAAGTACTCAATATCATGTCCTGGGGATATATCCTGTGCTCTCTAAAATGTTGTAAAACAATTTTCATATATTTTCAAAAACATTTGAAAGATGACAGAGAGCTTTTTAATAACATTTATTTATGGAGTACTCGATTGTACTTGATTGTTTGTGAGCCCTCTTCTTTGCTGAAAATTAACATTCCTCTGTTTATACCCAAAAATGGCCAAGCATTCATTGAATATTCCAACTCCTTTTGTCAAATAGTAAAACATTATGATAATTATAAACAGTAGGCTACTGTATATCACCACTTGTCCACCACCTTGATATAAAAAGGTCCAGGAATCTGGACCTTTTCATGTTGTTTCATGCAGGCTATATGAACACGTACAAGAAGGTGACAAAATATCACTTTATTATCAAGGTTATAATTTAAATTAAAAAATAATAACAGTTGCAACCAGTGAAACAATAGTTTTCACATTGAGAATGCTCATGCTCAACCTCCTGTCCAAAAATATGTATTCATATATGCATGAATAATAGTTACTACATGTTTGAAAATAATTGTTACATTTATGATAAGATAGGCATAGCATGTTAGGCCTAAAAACATACTACTTTTATTGCTATTTTTATGATATAGGCTGTGATGAGCCTATCATCAGTTGGTGGGCTGTAAAATGGAAGCTGGTGAGTATGAGAGTTATAGAGCGAAATGGGAGATATGGAGCTTGCTGCTGCTGTGTGTCTCACCTTACAGCTAAACCAAAGAGACATTCACAGGA
>NC_139703.1:32066139-32076139 GCF_964188405.1 Protomyctophum parallelum | reverse complement strand
AACTTCATATTTTCCGCCATGTAATATGACAGAATTTAAGAGATGGGGGCGTGGCAAATGTCATTCTGATATTATGACCATGGTAAAATGCGCTCTCTGACATGGTGGAGACACCGTGGCGTGCGCAAAACTGCCCTGAATTAGTCATGCTTTTAGGGCGTCACCTCCATCAACCCAATCAGCTTGGCGTGTGCCATTCCCTTTAACAGTCAGCTGATCCCCGGTACAATATGCGCAAATTAAGCTTTGATTAATAGCGTGTGAGTTGTACTTTAGACTAAGTCTCTCTTTTTCATTTTTTTCCCCACACATAATGACAATATACTCATGTTGCGCCATTTTATGTCTGCACGCAGGCACCAGACATGACATGACTTTGTCACATTTATGTTAACAGTCATGACAGCATAGCAGCGATAGTGAGGGAACAACTTTACAGAAAAAGAAGCCCAAAGTAGCTTATGATAAACAGACATGGCAACACTGCTGAGCAGCACACGGATCGCTCTTGTGTCAAATCAAACATTGCTTTTTGCATTTAAGAGGTGGTCAGACCCAGGTGTAATCGGTATGAGCTTACTCTTTTTAGGTCAATTTAGGGGCATAATAGCAGATAGCGCAAAGCGAATATAATTAACATATGGACACTCCCCCAATGCTAAAATATTCAGGAACGTGGTATGCCATATGTGTGTGCGTTCAGCACGACTTGCATAATATGAAAGGGTGCATAATGAGATTCAACAATACCACCTGTTTTTTCCACGTTCTTAATGGGACTCAGAGTCTTTGTAACATCACAGGTTTACAGGTGTAAATTTGTTTTTGTGCAAGCTCCATCGCTTTGATTGTTTTCAGAACAGGAATCAAAAGAGACAACAATCTACATATATTTACACATAGCATCCATCCAAATATGATGTACATTTTGAAATAGGATGCATGAGCATACAGTAGCAGCTGGTATGTACTGTTCATGACATACAGTAGACATGCAAGTTTAACCAAGACTGCAAAAAGAGTATCAGTGCGTTGTACATGAGAAGGTCCAGATTATTGGCAAGTGTCATGTTCAATCACTATAGTCCACAAAAGGTTGCTTGTATAATCAACAGGTAGGACTTGGTAGCTCCATGAGGAAAGCAAAGGTCTAAGGCCCAATGACAGTCGGTGGTCATGCCTTGTTCAACAGTCTGATTGTAGTCGGTGTAAAATGTTCAGAAACATGGTGGTCTGGCCCTTGGTAATACGGTAGTCCAACTTGCCCGGCAGCGGCCATTGCAGGGGTTTGAACAGTTTGTGCCAGGGGTGGTGCCTGTCCTTGATGATGCACTGAGCTTTGACTACGCAGTTCCTCCCATTATGTTCTTCTGCCTAGAACACGCTTAGGACGTGGCCTAGGACGTGGCCTGGGTCCTATCGAGTCCCAAGGCTTTTTTTTGATGTTGGCTCTCTTGAAGGCTCTGCACACTTCGTCGTCCGAGATGGTTTAGTGGGCTGACCTTCCTTGCTGGTGCTGCCGCTGGCTCGTTGATGTTCTTAGGGCCGATTCATACTCCTATTTTACAGATGTTTCGGCGCTGTAGTGCCGAAATGATTTCGACTCGTCAGAAATTTCCAGTAGCACCGAAGAGCCGACTTTAGGACGGTACCCCCCCCCCCCCCCCCCCCCGAACCTCAAATGACGTCACATTGTAGGCTCTACAGCGCCGAACCGACTTTTATTCGGCTCTAAAATAGGAGTATGAATCGGCCCTTAGTCACTACTGTCCCCGGCAGGTTTTAGCGGGAGGAGCAGTTCATCAGGGAGAGAGGCGGGCGGATTCACTTCGCTTCTGGTTTTATGTACCACCTGCCACATGCTCCTGTTGTCGCCCCACTGTTGAGTTGGTCTTCCATCTTTGCAACAAACTCCCCCCCTTTTTGTGTTATGAATGATGAATGCAAAATTTGTCAAATAATGTGAGGAAAAAATCACTGTATCAAAGATGTGTTTTGGTCTATTTAAGTCTAGGTAATGTAAATCATTACCCCATTTTGGAAGAAATGGTGGGAAAAGCTCTCGAGACACCGATCCATCTGTCTTGGTCATAACTGTCTCATCAATACCCCCTTGCATGTCAGTTTGAAATATTAATTCTACTCACCGTCACAGAATTCTGTGTATACTTATCGACAGCTTGTGACCCTCTGTCTGTGGGCATTTGATGCTGTCCCTCTTAAGGCGTGTTCTGGGGAATATGGCTCATATGGTCGAGGGCCAACACTGAGAATTGAATGATTGATGCTTTACTACCTGCACTGACTCTCTTTGGCCTCATATAACTTTACAGCCACAGCACCCCGACCACCCCCCCCCCCCCTCCTCCCCCCGGGCTGTAAATTAGGTGTCATAAAAACGGCGTCTGAACCAGGCCGTACAACCGCACTGATCAACCAATTTGTCTGCGACACCTCAGGCACTGGGGAGCTTTAAAGGCGCACGCACGTCTGTGGTCTGTGAATTACCCAGCTGGCAATGCGAGAAGAGGTAGAGAGTGAGTGGAGAATTCCAAAGGTAAAAGGGCCAATTCATAACAGATTGCCTATACCCCCCCCCCCCCCCCCTCTGCCCCAGAGCTGGAAAAAAATACACTTTAGGGATGAAGGTGCCAATCATGGTATTATTGATGCTGAGTTGTGGACAGGGTAGAGTCCATCTGCTGCTGTCGACTGTTAGAGCGGCTGGGGTAAAAAAGAAAAAAAGCGTTCCCTTTTGTCTCCCGCCTTAACTGAGCCCCAAACTATATGCTGGCAAAATGCCTTGCTTTCGTCCCACTTGTCTTCATTATAGACACAGTGCAGTAAGTCCAAGGCTGCATTGGTTTAACCTCAGTAGGGCTGGAGCCCAAGGAGCCGAGGCCTGCATAGATTCCATACACAGCATAACATATCTCATTTCCTATCATATGGGAACAGAACAAGAGAAAAAGTGTAAGGCAAGTTCTGCCTAAGCTCCTAAATCACTCCCTGTGGAGAGCGAGAGTGATCCTTCATTAAAGTTTCCTCTTCGGATGCCATCACTGCTTTGCGATGAGAAGTTTGACATGTGATGGAAGTGTTGCTGTAAATGGCTGTGAATGTGCTGTGAAAAAGCACTGTGTTGGGTGTGGTTTGAATGCTGCATTATCTCTTCTCAAGGAGACGGCAATATCATGTCCACACAGACTGGGCAACAAGTATACATAAAAGCCTATGCCTCGCAAGATGGCTCTCATTGCTCAGCGATGCGTCAATGAAACCATATGTTTTCAAAGACGAGCACCGGGCAAACGCATTCTCCGCACATTACGCACGCACGCACGCATGCACGCACGCACGCACGCACGCACGCACGCACGCACACACGCACACACACACACACGCGCACACACACACACACACACACACACACACACACACACACACACACACACACACACACACACACACACACACACACACACACACACACACACACACACACACACACTCACTCACACAGACACACAGGCGTGTGCTTGCTGTTTTCAACCACATCGGTATGATTAATGAGCTTTGGAACTGGGGAACTTGTTCAATGTGACACAGGCTTTTGTCTCTGGGTGTCATCCCTTTCCTCTTCCTGACAGCCACCAGTGTCCCCCCACCCCCACCCCACACACACCCAAACCCCCACCCCAACACAGTGCTTCTGCCTGCTGCTGGCTGGATGGCGCAGGAGAATGCGATACGAGCTGACAGCACAGTAATAACCCATGCAAATAAAAGGGGAAATGCTAAACGCACAATGGAAAAGTGATTAAAGGCATTTCAGTGTCTTTTATCTCACAGTACATGCTCGTGATGGCAAGTAAGGTATTTCAAAAGGAACCCAGGCGGTCTCAGGGCCTTATGCCAGCATTCTTTTTGATATGTTGCTTAATTCTTTTCCGAGAGAAGACTTAACTTTGATTGTTTTTTAGTCTTCCTTCTACCCCCACCCCAGAGTCATCAAACACACAATACAGTACTCGCCATACAGTCTCTGAACAGTATGATTATCGGGTCAAATATACAATTTTAAGTTTCTTATTTTTTGGGTTATGATGAGCCATAAGTGGTCCAATTCGTGTTTAGACTAGCATGTGCTGTTTTAGCCTTTCCTTTGCGGTCCTTTGCGGTCAGTACCTTTTTGTCATCCCCATCTGTATTCGTCCCGAGCTTTTGTTATGGATCTGTGAGCGGCATTAGAAGCACAGCGTTATAGTTCTTATTAATATCCACAGAGCCAGAGGTGGAAGATACCTCAAACTTACTTTCCACCACTGTTCCTTTTGGAGATCATAACATATGAATACTATAATCCGGGGAAGACAGATCCCGTGCCGTCGGAACACAATGACAAAAATACATAGACGGATGCAATGACCAACGCTGGCTCAGTAGCTCACGAACGACACATTCCAGGTACTGCAGCATTACTTTTGTAACTTCCCAAGACCATCTGTAAACAATTCCCCCAGTAATGTGATCTATTACATCATTTGCATAATTTGCTGTTCATATATTCAGATGACCGTTTTTAGCCCAAGGAGTGTTTTTCGTGCAAAACTAATGCTTGGAATGGATTCAGAATGATGAAAACCTCCTAGTTTGACACGTCACATGCTATTTAAAGCATAATGATTTTTTTTAAATGTTGCCATATATTGGCTGTTGATGGTACCCCAACTCTCAGCAGCTGTCAAAAATTCCCCTAGGGTGATTGAATATAAACCAATGTGGGATATGTTAGTAGACACGTTTACAAAAACATTGGTGAAGAACATTATTGGTAAGAAATGTATTCCCAGATTTGACATTATACTGATAATATTAACTGACTATCTATCTCTCTCTCTCTCTCTCTCTCTCTCTCTCTCTCTCTCTTACTTCACTTATTCTCTGCATGTCTATGATCTATATAGGCTTATTATCCTGCCCTCAATGTCTCCACATATTGTACAGTTAATATAAAATGTATTATTCAGAAACATTTCAGCCACCTAGAATACACCCACTTTCACCTACATCATTCTACAGGCCACAGGTTTCTGCGTTACACTTTTTTTTCCTTTTTTCGTGGTGCTAGAACTTCTAGTTGTAATAATTGCAATAAGCATGAATTTAAATTTGAAGTGCGAGTATGTTTGAATCACATACTCGCAATGAGTATGTGATTGCTTTGTTGTTTCGCTAATATGTATAGGCTACTACAATACAAAAGTGGCAATATCAGATAGGGTAATCCTAATCTGTGTGACATTGGAAAAACTAGATTCAATATTAGACTAATGTTCCTTTCCAACCAGCATTTCAAATTGACTGTCCTGCAGCGGCTTCAGTTCAAGCAGTAGTTTTACATATATACCGTATATGTTTTTTAATAGCCATCTGTTGTCTGCGATTGACTTATGCGTTTTGTATTGCTTTATATGGATCTGAAACGGCACGCTTAAAACCAACTTTTAGCCCTGAGCCGGTTGCTGGGCAACGTTTGCACCCCCGCACGCACGTAACGTGCTCGCACATGTGTAGACTACTGTTATAATTAGGATCTGTTCTGGCTTTTTACTCGAAAACTATGTGCTGATCAGACATCCGAGGTTTCCGATCTGATGTCAGATTTTTCATCGCATCGCGATTGACATAAACAAAAAACACTGATGAACACAAACATTGAGGTCAAAATTGATAATATCATACTAGAAAGAGTTTTTGATAATCTGTTTTTAGGAGTAATAATAGATCATAAGTTCTCTTGGAAACCCCACATTAATTATATCCGGTCTAAATTAGCGAGAAATATTGGTGTCATGGGCAAAACAAGAAATGTCCTTGAGTCTAAATCACTATACACCCTCTATTGCACCCTTATAACACCATATCTCACCTACTGTGTGGAAGTGTGGGGTAACACTTACAAAAGCAACCTTCAGCCAATATATTTACTGCAGAAAAAAGCAATAAGAATAGTAAATAAAGTAAATTACTATGAACATACTAATCCACTGTTTCTAAATTCACAAACATTAAAGTTTTTTGATTTAGTTGATTTTAAAACAGCACAATTATTATTTAAAGCTAGACATAATCTGCTTCCTGGAAATATCCAAAAAAGGTTTAGGGATAGGGATGGGAGGTATGAGCTGAGAGGGGAACTAAACTTCAAACAAATAAGTGTTGAATCAACCTTAAAGAGCATGTGTGTTTCTGTCCATGGGGTTAAGCTGTGGAATAGCTTGTCTGAGACAATTAAGCAAAGCAACAACCTTAAACAATTTAAAAAGAGGCTCAAACAGGAATTATTGCATGGATATAACCTGGAATGAGTAGGGAGCTGAGCTATGTTTATGCCATGTAGAGTTGGACTTAGTATAACATTTGGCTTTGTCTGTTTTTGTCTTTTTTTTTCCTGTCTTTTTTTCTTTTGTCTTTGTCGTTGTCTGTTTTTATTTTCTGTTTTTGCTTTTGGTTTGTTTAATTTTCTATTCTTCTATAAATGTCATTTTTTTTTTTTTTTTTTTTTGTGTTGATTGTTATGCATGTCTTCAACAGCATGTTGGAGCAAGTTGAGATAAGGATAGGCACTTATAAGCTTTAAGCTTCTGCCTATGCCTTTTTGATCACAAAAGAAAAAGTAAACTGTTTTTGTGTAATGTCTCCCTCTGTAAGATCGAAATAAACTATTCATACAGACATATAAACGTTTCTCGAGAAAGATAACTAGTGTGAGCTAATGCAGATGTAGCTAATGTAGACTTTTATTACAATGGAGGTCTGCGAGGCGTCTTCGAGCGGGGAAAACAGAAGTATTTGAGTAGTAATCTCCCCAATACCGGCCCGTGCAAGCTATTTACTGTACCACTTGTGGTCACACGGCCGCAGTCGAAGTGTTAATAAGCCTATTGTCCCTGGGATACAAAGATTTCCCTGTCACTAAAAATAAATTGGGTTGTGGTGTGCTGAGCACTCAAGTAGCCAAAGCATAAGAGGCAGCAATGCTTAAGTTTCCAGGGTTTGGAGGCGCAACAAAATGAGATAACATTCACTCGCCTCCCTGACAAAACAAAGGAAAATAATGTATTTTCTGTGTGGTAGAAGGGTGTTTAAATTCCATTATAAAAGGACAAAAATAAATCATGGAGAAGGAAATTACCATATGACAGGCCTCTATACTGTGTTGTACAACAAAAAAGGGGACAAAAGAAAATAGAAACCAAAACAATAATCAGACATTCAGCCCAGTGGTTGATCATTGCTGTCCACTCCGACTAATTTTTTACAATGTCAAATGACATGGTCAATTTAATTGAATTAGCTATTCAACACCACTGATCAAGTCAATTCAAGACCTTGGATTAAACACTAATTCACTTTAATGTGAAGCAGTTTTGACCATCAGTGTCAAGATCAGATCTTTCTTTTTCTACCACTATGGAATACAGCCATTCTCCAGTGAATATGATCTGATGACACAGATACACAACGGAGCCCATGCCTCCAACAATAATTTAGCACGGTGACACCATTCAAATTCACACTGATTATACTGGGAGCCTTACAGTGCGTTTTAACAGCGGGCGAGCATCGGCAGACACATCGCCCAATCGCCTGTTATCGCCCGAAAAGATGAAAAATGTTTATCTTTTCGGGCGACGTTGCTCCGCCCACTTTGCAACCATCGCCTGTTCGCCTGCTATCGCCTGTAGTCGCCGGGTCCCATAGACAAATAATGCACTTCCGGAAATTTGTCTGGCTGTCGCCCGAAGCCAGGGATGACCTTAGCACCGTTCCTTTGAGTCCTCCCCTTCTCCTCCAGAGAGGTGGGCTTGAGTCCTGAGCACCTCAAGGGGACATCGGAAGTGTGTCTTACGAGCCCAGCTGTCTCCCGACCACTAAATCCCTTAATTATCAGGCCAGGAAGAGATCAGTCTCCTGGGAGCTCTAAACGTGTTCTTGTTCGGCACACTCTCCAATCCCATTTGCAGGGTTTTTCCCTCCTTTTAAGAGAGCAGGGGGTAATGGAGCCTGAGGGCACAGAACAAGGAGGTGGGAAGGGACTGATGGAAAGACTGTTATCGATTTGAATTGGTACAGTAAACCTATTCACTGTGGACAAGGGAGTCTAAATGTTTGCCTTTGACCACTAAAGAACAATTTTAGTTTAAATAACCAATCTTCAAGCTTAGCTTGCAGATCGGCAATTTAAAAAATAATTGGAAAATGTCTCAACATTTTTCTGCTACATCAAGCTAAATAGACAGGATGGACGGTGTAATGAGTTTCAGTATGCTGCCATCCAACAAATAATCTTCATTGTTACTGTAATATATACAGTGTATAAAATGTGACACAGATAGACATAGAAAGGCCATCAAAATGCTAGGCACATTGCTTTCGATGCAAAAAGAGAGGAGGCGGTATGGAAAGTAGAAAACTGGAATATTGCTTTGGCTTCCACACTTGAACCTTTTGAGCCCTTTCAAATACCTAGAGTAGGCTTATGTCAAAGATTGACTTTTTTATATAAAAGTTTCTTTGCTTTAGATTTTCCCGTTTTCATAAGATATGTCACTAGAATGCATACTGTATGTTCTAGAAACGTTGTCTACGGTGGCTTTTATCATTTCATATCACAAGTTGAAGTCTCTTCCTCATGCTTATAGTATCAGCACTCTGCAGTATATCAGCAACATGCTCAACACTAACCTTGTCAAGAGAGAGAATTTCAGGGGGTTTGTGACTCATTGGTATGCATGCCTCACCGAGGGCTTGCAAAGAGAAGCAGACGACCCCATTTCAAACGCCTAACAGATAGCTCGCTGGGAAAAAATAATAATACTGCAGCACAAAAGTACCAAAAATAAGCTTTATGAAGTGAGAGAAAAGAGGTTAAATTAAATGAGGTTTGAAAGGCTAAAACTCTTTCACCACAGTCCACAATCTTAATCCTCGGGTATTATTGTGTTTGTGCAAATGATTTCTGTTTGCACAGCAGGTGTTGTTTTTTGTTTGCCATGTCACATATTTAAACTTCACAAAAGTATATTACTACGTCTTTGGATTGTTATGGCTCCTAATGATGGGTTGCTCTCCTGCATGCCGTGCAGGGCCTGAGGACAAGAACACCGAAAAATGAAGGAGATGTATTTCCCCTCACCAAATGCTGTCCATAGCGTACAATTGTTTATCTCATCACCTAGGCTACACAACACAGCACTTATGATTTCAGCCAGATTAAACAAACCATCTTGTTGCCATTACTTCAGAGCAATCAATGTCATAGAGGATTAGCTAGCAGTCAAGGGGATGCTCTAAACACATTCACAGTTATTTTGCTGATACAAGAAACCTATATTGTAATGTCTTTGGATTTTTCACTGTGATATTGCACAACTTTTTGTTGATCCTATTACATTAGTCGCTTACATTTGCTGATTTCCTGGAATTAGATCATGAGACTGAACTGCATTGAGGCGTATTGCATGCAGACAAATTGGATATTGGAAATAGGTGCCAGCTAACGTGTGATTGTGGTGACTTTCTGAACTATGTAAAATGCTGTTTACCAGGCAAACCAATATCTTAAAGGAAAACTTTAAGCAGATTTGTAACCTAAATCCCATTGTTCTGAAATGAAGAGAAAGAATATATTGAGGCAAAAAATACCCTGTCAGGGCTCAAAATTTTCTTTTTTACTTGGTAGCACTGGTGCTACCAATTTCAGAATGAAGGAGCACCAAAAATAAATTAGGAGCACCCACCAAAATTGAAGGAGCACCAATATATAATCGATTGTTTTTACATTCATTATTTCATTATTGGTATTACACTTGTAGCCTACAAGTCAGTTGGTATGAGAGATGCTATTTTTGTTTAAGAAGTGCCAATAAACCATTTGAAAATAAATAATTAAATGCAAATACTGTCTGTGTTATAATTTGTGGATTTGTAAATG